>NC_046172.1:93075242-93097742 GCF_011064425.1 Rattus rattus
ANTCAANGATTTCTATGGAATCTTCTGCTCCTGAGATTCTCTCTTCCATCTCTTGTATTCTGTTGGTGAAGCTTGTATCTACAGCTCCTTGTCTCTTCTTTTGGTTTTCTATATCCAGGTTATTTCCATGTGTTCTTTCTTGATTGCTTCTATTTCCATTTTTAATTCCTTCAACTGTTTGATTGTGTTTTCCTGGAATTCTTTCAGGATTTTTTGCGATTCTCTCTGTAGGCTTCTACTTGTTCTCTAAGGGAGTTCTTCATGTCTTTCTTGAAGTCCTCCAGCATCATGATCAAATATGATTTTGAATCTAGATCTTGCTTTTCTGGTGTGTTTGGATATTCCATGCCTGTTTTGGTGGGAGAATTGGGCTCCGATGATGCCATGTAGTCTTGGTTTCTGTTGCTTGTGTTCTCTGCTTTGCCTCTGTGCCATCAGATTATCTCTAGTGTTACTTTGTTCTGCTATTTCTGACAGTGGCTAGACTGTCCTATAAGCCTGTGTGTCAGGAGTGCTGTAGACCTGTTTTCCTGTTTTCTTTCAGCCAGTTATGGGGACAGAGTGTTCTGCTTTTCTGTGTGTGTAGTTTTGCCCTCTACAGGTCTTCAGCTGTTCCTGTGGGCCTGTGTCTTGAGTTCACCAGGCAGGTCACTCACTTGCAGTAGAAAGTTGGTCTTACCTTGTGGTCCCGAGGCTCAAGTTCGCTCATGGGTGCTGCCCACGGGTTCTCTGTAGTGGCAGCAACCGGAAGATCTGCGCCTGCCTCTTCCGGAGCCTCCAGGCACCAGGGTTCCAGATGGCCTCCGTGTTTTCCTCTGAATCAGTAATGTGCAGAGAGCAGTCTCTTCTGGTTTGAGGCGTGTCTGCCTCTCTCTGAAGGTTTAGCTCTCCTCCCACGGGATTTGGGTGCAGAGAACTGTTTATCCGGTCTGTTTCCTTCAGGTTCCGGGCGGTGTCTCAGGCAGGGCTCCTGCTCTCCTGGGCCCTCTCCACGGGAGCCCAGAGGCCTTATACAGTTTCCTCTTGGGCCAGGGATGTGGGCAGGTGTGGGCAGTGTTGGTGGTCTCTTCCGCTCTGCAGCCTCAGGAGTGCCCACCTGACCAGGCGGTGAGGTCTCTCTCCCACGGGTTTTGGGAGCAGAGAGCTGCTGCAGGCCGGGATCTGCGGGTGTGGGACTTCCGGTAAACACAGGATGTGCCGGTCCTAGAGGAATTCTGCCTCCGTGTGTCCCGAGATCACCAGGCAGGTCACCAGCAGGAAAGTTGGTCTTACCTGTGGTCCCAGGCTCAAATTCACCTTCTGGGGTGCTGCCCACGGCTCTCTGCAGTGGCAGCAACCGGGAAGATCCCGCCTCTTCCGGGAGCCTCAGGCACCAGGGTTCCAGATGGCCTCCGGTGTTTTTCCTCTGAATCAGTAATGTGTGCAGAGCGCAGTCACTTCTGGTTTCGCAGGCGTGTCTGCCTCTCTGAAGGTTTAGCTCTCCCTCCCACGGGATTTGGGTGCAGAGAACTGTTTATCCGGTCTGTTTCCTTCAGGTTCCGGCGGTGTCTCAGGCAGGGCTCCTGCCGCTCCTGGGCCCTCTCCCACGGGAGCCCAGAGGCCTTATACAGTTTCCTCTTGGGCCAGGGATGTGGGCAGGGGTGGGCAGTGTTGGTGGTCTCTTCCGCTCTGCAGCCTCCGGAGTGCCCACCTGACGAGGCGGTGAGGTCTCTCTCCCACGGGTTTTGGGGAGCAGAGAGCTGCTGCAGGGCGGGATCTGGGGTGTGGGACTTCCATTAAACACAGGACATGCCCGGTCCTAGAGGGAATTCTGCCTCCGTAGGTCCCGAGATCACCAGGCCGCTTTCTTGCAGCAGGAAAGTTGGTCTTACCTGTGGTCCCAAGGCTCAAATTCGCTCTCGGGGTGCTGCCCACGGGCTCTCTGCAGTGGCAGCAACCGGGAAGATCTGCGCCGCCTCTCACATTCTCTTTCTGAAAGTAAAGTTTTATTGTTTATGTACTGTTAATTTTACTTTTGCAATAATGGCAGAGATGAGTAGTTGGGATAGAGATCGTATGTCTTACAAAGCCTGAAATATTTCCATATGCCTACTACAGGAAAAGGTTTGGCTGTCTCTGCTCTAGGCAGAAGGGATGTCATGTGCAGAGGCCATAATCGTGGCCCCAGGTAGAGTGCTCAAAGACCTAAAAGACATACTGAAATGGGTAAGAGCAACAACAATGCATCTGACTTCAAGCCAACTTTTATTCTCCTGGCCATTACTTTGCAAGTTCTACCTTTCCCATTCCCTTTAAATGATTAGATTTCCATTTTGCAAGGATCACTGGCCAGAAGTGAGAAAATGAAAACCTGACTCGATTACCAGTTAGAGGTTGGGCGCTAGGGTGTGGAAAATGTCAAGGATGGCACCCAGTGTCTGTTTGAGGTAGTTGGGTGGTGCCACTAAATGAAATGGAATGGGACAGAAAGGAAGAGGTCCTTTTTAGTCACATGGTTAACATTGCCTAGTAGGCAGCCTGGTGGAGCCTGCAAGTACTCAGATGAATGTGAGGGCTTGGACCCAAAGAAGAGATCTGAGCTGGGGAAATAAAACTGGGATCCATCCATCGGTATATGAATCTCACTAGAAATCATAGGCCTAGAGGATCTCCCATTGAAGTGACTATTTATGGCAAGGGGAGCCCAGGCCTAAGCTCTGTGGGATATAGCCTTCAGAGCTAGAAAAACAGGAGGAAGAAACAACAGAAGCCCAGGAGCATGTAGTGAGGTGGTAGGAAAAGCTAGAAAGGTATGCATGCGGAAGTCAGACAGTAAGTTATTGGGAAGGTCTGGCCAATGGTAAGGTTTGGATTGGACTTGATGGCACATTAAAACTTTAGAAGCAAGGCAATGCAGATAGCAAACATACATGTTCATCATAACAATTCAGAGAAGTTATGAAACCGATGAAAACGGTAGCCGAGTATAAATGAAATAATGAAATGCACCAGGCACATGCTATTTCTCCACAGTGGGAACATAATTATTTTCAACCGCTCTCTCTCAAGCAGCCCATGGAGTCCATTTACCACTGGAGTTTTCAAACAGTGTCCTATTGAGGAGACTATGCCAAAAGTGCTTTTCTTCTCACCATCCTGTTAAGAACTGCTTGGTTAGAGAAGCCTTTGGTCAACCTCTGGATTTCAGACAAGTAGCTGCTTCTTTTGAGTGCAGTATAAGGTCCCCTTCTGCAGAAGCAACGATGTTCTTGTACAACAAAATCACCCTTCTGTGATTTTTTTCCCCTTGTGGAACAGACTGGCCTCTGTGCTATTCTCTGAAGAAAGTATCTGGAGCCACTCCCTCCCCCTTACATTCTCAGTTGGAAAAAAAATAGCCCGATGAGCTGTCCCTTTCATACTGCAGGCCTGTGGCGTGGTGAGTCAGCTTCAGACTAATTCAATTAAACACCTCCAGCTGAATCTGTCAAACATCTTTTTTTTATGGGCCCAGATTTATTTTGTTAATAGGATCAACATATGTTATATACAAAGGTAACCATTAAATAATTATAAACAAATAATTTCATCACTTACTCCCAGCCAATTTTGCATCTCCTGCCAGATACAAACCATTTACTTTAATAAATTTACAGTAAGCAATTTGCATAAAACCGTTGAAAGTGGGGATATTTTCAAAGCAGCTGCTTATGTGTTGTGATTAGCAAAATCTCCCCATCCCCCACTCCCACCCACACAAGCCATTAGTCATTCCTTTGAATTAATACATTGAAGGCCTCTGTTAAAATTAAAATATTATCTCCTAATAGAGAGACAAATGAAGCTATTAACATTTAGCTTGAGTTAGTTGATTGAATTCCTTAATCACTTAGCAAGGTCCTTTGTGAAAGGAACCCAGCAGCTGTTAAGTCTTGAGGAGGGGAAAGGAAAGGTCCAGAACATTCCCTAGGGAGGAAAGGCAGGATTGGGGAGTTCTGTGCAGAGCTCTAGTAAGCCAGAGACTCTTTCTGAAGCACTGGAAACTCAGGTGCAGGGGAGATGTGGCCAAAATACAAAGGGTGGGATCATTTCTAAAAGGCAAGAAAAGCCATTAAAAGCAAATCGCCTTTACTGTTAGCTCCACCAAGATGCAGCTAGCTTTGTTCAGGTACACCCTAATGAAAGTGGTCACTTCCTTATGTTTTAGAGAAAAGTTCCACTGCACCATGGGGGATCTTACCAAATGAGACTGAGCCTAAACTGATTTCACTCTTCAATTTGTGACTCATTTTTTTGTAGCCATACTTTTTGTTTTGCTTTGTTTTAAACTATCAAACAGCATTCTCTTTTGTTTTTAATTTTCAAGACAGGGTTTCTCTGTGCAGCCCCTGGCTGTTTGGCACTCACCTGCAGACCAGGCTAGCCTTGAACTCAGAGATCCACCTGTTTTTGACTTCTCAGCTCTGAGATTAAAGGCATGCACACTATGCCCGCCCATAAAACATTCTTAATGTGTAATATGCAGTTATTGAAAGATCTCCATAAAGCTAATGTCAGTTCTAGGTTTGAATCACAAAGGTGTTTCCAGGCTCTTAGATTTTTTTTTTGATTTTTTTATTATAATTTTATTTTTCTTGATATTTTATGTATTTACATTTCAAATGTTATCCTTTTACCCTCTCTCCCAGACCCCTCCCTCCCCCAACTTCTATGAGGATGTTCCCACTCCCACCCACCCACTCCAACCTCAATGTCCTGGCATTCCCCTACTTTGGGGAAACGAGCCTTCACAGGACCAATGGTTTTTCCTCCTATTGCTGCTGGACAATTCCATCCTCTGCTACATACACAGCTGGAGCCGTGGGTCCCACCATGTGTACTCTTTGGTTGGTGGTTTAGTCCCTGGGAGCTCTGGAGGGTCTGGATAATTGATATTGTTGTTCTTCCTGTGGTGTACTATAGTTGTCTAGTGTTATTCTTCTTTCTTTCACTTTTTTTCATATGCACTTTGCCACTTTAACCACTTTTTAGTGTACAATTCAGTAGCATTAAGTACATTCACAAAACAAATTATTTGTAGAAAATTTTCAAAAACCCAAGCCAGAAACCACGTATGCTTCAAAGGACATTTCGTTTCCGTCTCCCACTGGTCCATAGCATCCTTCATTCTACTTGCCATATCTGTTCCTTACTTACCCTTTTTTCCCACTTACTAACAGCCCAGGTCTTTCAGCAAGCAGACTGACTCCAGACAAATGTAAATAAAGATGCACAGACATAAGATATACATATATAATTATTTTTAACATTTGGGTGGTGAATGTGCCCAGCAGACTTCTGACTCATGAGCTTAAAAGAAATGAAGTGTTTTATTGTGTCAAAGGTCTCATGGTATAGAATTTACCCATCTGACCATGCCAAGAACAGAGTCTAGTCTTGTCAACCATATGCAACACATCTCCATTGTTTGATTTTGCATTTTCCTGATGATTGGTCATGTTAAACACCTTATTATCTGCTATTTGTTTCTTCTTTGAGAAATACCCATTCAAGTCCTTTGCCCTTTTAAAACACAGGACTTCTTTACATATTCTAGATAGTAAGTCCTTATCCTATATGATTTTAAACATTTTCTCCCTTTCCCAATGTGTCGACTGTGTACTCTGCTGTGTAGGTGTTGGTCCTATGTAGTGTCATTTGTCTGGTTTTGCTTTTGTTGCTTGTGCTTAGAATATGACGCATTAACTTTTACATCTCTCAGCACTGTACTTCCCTTTAGGTAATGTGGTTGGGTTTTCCCCTTCATTTCCACTCCAGTGTTCTCTAGCAGGTTGTTTAACAGTGCTGTTGGCTGACTGCTATTGGTTCCCTGACAAGACACACCCATCTACCTTTTTTTTCTCTTTTTGGATTTGTTCCCAAGCACAGTAATGGGAGGCCCATGTGAGAAGGGCTGTTTTTTTTTTTTTTTTTTGATTGCTTTTTCCTCGAGGGTGGTGCTAGAAGAGTGTATGGGTGGCTTCTTCTCCCATCTACTTTTTAAGTGGGTCTGGTGGTCTTTGAGCCAACAACGGGTCAAAAGGCAGGCTGTATCCAGACCAATGAGAAGCTCCTGGGTTCCGAATGGATCTTAATAGGGACATTGAATTCTTGGATGGCTAGCATCTGCCTCATTGTCCTCTTGGTAATGACCCTCTTGTATTGTTGGTCAATGATCAGAAGGTGCAAAAGAAACCTTACCCCCTTACACTTTTAGTGGCTTTAATCCACCGGAACAACTTGTGCCCAAGGCCAATAGAACATAGCCATTCTCCCTTTGTAAAAAGAAAAAAGGGTTGGGTTTCCTCCAATTGTCTGCCCCTCTCTGTCTCCTCCACTATTTTTGTTTTACTCTCTAGTTAACTTTGCATAGAACAGCTTCACCAGTAGGACCCGTGAGGAGGATCCAGGCACACTCTTCTCATTGGCGAGTGCAACAGCCTTTTCCCTTGCTCTAATCTGTGGGTTTGTAGATGTAGAAGGGAGGTGGGTGGGTGAAGAGTTTGGCCACAGTCTTCCTTCTGCACTTCACATACCACCGCTCGCTTGTGGACGCACAAACACACACTCACACACACACACACACACACACACACACACACACACACACACACACACACACACACACACACACACACACACACACACACGCCTGTTCAGTCAGTCCCCTTCTCCCCGTGTCTTCCATCAAGATGACAGGTGCTGGAGAAAAAGGCTGCTGGAATCAGCTGGTAAATTACAGTAGTAATCTGAACCCACCCACCCGCTGCCTTTGCACCAGGTTTCTCGGTCACTCCTGCCAGGGAGAAAAACAAACGCCTCCAGAAGGAGGGGGCACGGGGAGCAGGAGGTGGGAGGGGCGGCGGAAGGTGAGCCTAGGAAGGTGGCCCAGCGCCCCTTCTGCCCGGGCCCCTCCCCGTGCTCCCTTAGGGTGTCAGTCTCGGCTCCGCTTGCCCCCACTCCACCCTCCTTTCGAAGGGATTGCCTTTTTTTTTCCTCTGCGGCGGCGGAAATGACAGTGTGGTGCTGCGGTGGTGTCATGGAGCTGCCTCTGGACTGAGAGGCGAAAACTCTTTAAGTTTAGCCCGGGAGACCTAGACGCCGGAACGTCCCGGTCTCCGTGCTGTCTCCCGTGGGGCGCGCGGGCTGGCGGATCCCGGCTGCTGCGCGGCGGCAGCGGCGGCGGCGGCCGCAGCGGAGAAGGCGGGCGGCGGCCTAGAGTGGTGGTGGCGGCTGCGGCGGCAGCGACAGCGGCCCGGGAGCTTGCGCGGGAGCCCGAGCCAGCTTGCTGTGGAGGCCAGCGAGCGCACGGCGCTTCCCGGCGCGCGTAGGAGATGGCTGACACCCGGGAACAATATGGGTAAAACGCGTCCCCTCGCCGAGGCCCGGGGGTGGGGGGTGGCTAGTGTCGCCGCCCGCGCAGGGCTTGGCCCCGGCCAGCTCCTGCTGCGCTCTTTCAGGTGCCGCCGGACCAGCTGCGAGGACACTCGGGGTTGGGGGGGGGGGACCAGACGGATGGGTCCTCGAGGCTCAGGTGGCAGTGGCAGGGTCCGGTTGTCTGTCACGGTAGTGACCCGGACTCTGCTATTGCCTCGTGGGAAGGAGTTTGGCCTCCAGATCCCAGGCTGGGGAACGGCCTGAGGCCTCCCGCTTGCCCAGGCCGAGCCAGGGGAAAGCAGTGGAGCGGCTTAGCTCTCCTGGCGCCTAGGCGCAAGTCTGGGAAAGGGCGCAGCCGCCTTCCCACGCTCCCGCAATCCACGGCGTCCTCGGCCCGGGCGGCGCCCGGAGGTCGGCGGTTGGCTCAGTGGTGCTGGCGCAGCAGCCAGAGATGCCGTGGACACCCTGCGGGCAAGAGCCCGGGAGAAACTTAATCCCCCCTCCCTTGTTTTCCCCCTGCTGGGGAAGTGATCTTCAAGTCTCTGTCTGGGTGGTTCTTTATTTCTGGCCTAGCTGTAAAAGCAGCGCTGTTGGGGGGAAGAGGGAAAACTTGAGTGTGTCCACAGGACACACTGCGACTGAAACAGAGACACGGGAGCCTTTTTCATTTCGGGCTCCTAAGAATTACTGTAACGTTACTGGTGATGGGCTGGCTTAGGTTGTTTCGCACTTCACGTGCAGCATATTATTTATTTATTTAGGAGGCATTTCGGTTTAGAGCAGGAAATTAGGATCCCGGGATGGTTGGACTCCTCACTTTCCCCTCTCTCTTCACTATGTGCTGTCACTATTCTGCCTCTTAGCCCTGCCTCCCATCTAAGCTGCCACATCTCTCCCAGAGTCCCTGCACTCTCAGCTTTTCTCTGTCGACCTGTGCACATCCCAGCAGTGCAGTTTCTTGCTTTTCAATCACTTTGAATTTTTTTTTGAAGATTCTGGAGGGTGGGGCTGGTGAATGGCATTAGTTGTTTGTCTCTGAGGAGTATTTATGAAGTACATTGGAAAGTGTAATAGGAGACAACTATTGTGTGGGGATTAATGAGATTCTCAAATTGGACCATAAGGGCTGACTTTAATCCCACTCCATTTCCTCTCCGAAATCGAATCAGCTCTGACAATATTCCAATAGAAGATGGAGTTGGCAAACGAAGAGTTCACACTCTTGCTCCCTTCTGCTTAGGGAGCTTTTGCTGTATCCTAGATTCCTATCCCAGCACCCCCACCTTTTTCACCTCCTCCCCACTCAGCACTGCCCCGAGGGAGAATCGATCGTTGCTATTTTTATATATTCCTGCTCAATCAATTAGCTTAATACAGACGCATAATATGAATTAGATTTCTCTTGATTGTTCCTTACAAAACTTGATTCATGTGGTTGAAACACAAGCCTAGGAGCCTAGAAGATCAGAGAGTTCATTCCAAATGTGACGTTGCATTGGCTTTATGGCCTTTAGACATTTGTATGACCTCTCTTTCACAGATGCTGCACTTGCATAAAAGGCATAATATTGTGTACTGGGTATTGTGAGTATTGGCTTGGTCCTTTGAAGATAAAAGGATTCTATAAACCTTGGCATTATACTTTCCAATGAAAGCACTTCATTTATCCCTTAGTGGGTTACTGGATTGACTGGATATAAATGGGAACACTAATTTACACAAACCTTAATTTGCCCTTATTAGTTCCCTTGAGATTCAAATTATCATTGTAATTTAGATCTTAAGTCAATTTGTTTCGCAAATGTATGTGCAACTGAATGGGAACATATATACAATTAGGCATAGAAAGTAATGGTGATGATTTTAAGTCGAGTCATAAATCATATTGAGTACACTTTACCCTAACAGTCTGAGTCAGACTCATTTGAATATTCAACCTCACCCATTTTTTTAGCCTATGCGGGGGGAGTTAGTTAATGCCCAATAAAAAGTGCCACAGATAACTTTAGGTCTGGCTATAGAAGCACAATTAGCACCTAGCAGCCATGAGTCAATACTTTTTAAAGCACCTTTAATGCGCAGACACCTCTGCTGGCTGTGTTGAGGGAGGTCCTGCACTTGACCCAGTATTTTGGGCTCATGTTTGCCCTATGCTAAACTCTACTTACATCTCCAAGGCTCGGATCAGGTCAGGGTGCGTGATGTGTGGAGTAGGGAGAGAAGTTACAGGACATGAAGGGCTGTCTCTCCTATTTACTTTCATGACTCCCGGGATTCCTACCTAGCATGTTGTACCTTGCAAGACCACTTCTGAGAGGCACTTGCTGCAAATGAGTGGCTTGCTTGCTTCACAAACATATCATCTGAACAGTGCAAATTGACTTAGATAAAATTGGTTTGGTTAATCCCTCCTCTAAGAACAGGGCAACTTGCTCCAACTTGCAGGCCTTAAAATAGTGCTGGTGGAGTGTCATAATTGCATCCAAGTAGTGTTCCGAGTACTGAGCCTTTCCATTCCCTCCTCCCATAAAATCTGCTGACACGGCAACAATTAGGAGGGAGACTACAGAAGAATGCTTTTGTAATCACTCAACAAACCTCATCGTCTTGATGAAGAGTGAAGAACACTGTCTCTGATTGTTAGGTCCCTTAGAACTAGAATTTCTCTTTCTCAACAGGGATGTAGAACCCCAAAAGACAAAGTCAGGGATGAGGCATACAATTATGTCTCAGGTGACTGTTTTTAGAGATAACTGTTTGGCTTTGTCTGTCTGTCATACAATCTTTCTAGATTTTCCTAAATTTCTAGATATTAGCCATGGGACTCAGCTGCTAGAAGAGGTCTGAGGGGATAGGAGGATGCTCCAACTCAATTTAGTATTATTGACTTTTTGTTCTGTCTTCTATGCAAAAGAAAGCTGTGTCTATGATGTGCGTAGTGTTCTGACATGAAATACTATATCATCAAGGTGTGAGGTATAATACGTTCATGATGGATAGAACACAGTTCAAGAGGTTTGAAAGACAGTCACTTAAATTTTAACAGTTCTTTATTTGCGTGCCTATGACCATGTATATGGTACATGCATATGTGCCATAGTGTACATGCAGAGGTTAGAGGGAAACTTGTGGAAATCTACTCTTTCCCTCCACTGCATGGGTTCTGTGGATCTAACTCCGGCCACCAGTCTGGGTGGTTAGCAAGTTTACTTGCTGGGCAGTTTCACTAGCCCTAAATATAGTCACTGTTTTTGAAAATTAGGTACAAAATATGATATTGTGCTGTCTGTATTTCCGGATCCTCAACAAATACATTGATCGTCACTGAGCGGTAACAGAGGAGGCCAGCAAACGGCTTCTCTGTGTGTTGAGCCACAGTGAGAAGTTCAGATGAGCAGTGGCAAGAGAAGATAGTCCTACGCTGTTGTCTGCTCTGTGCAGACCGTTAGCACCCTTTATCCTCACTTCTTGCCTTCAAGGGCCAAGAATCTCGTCGCCATCCATTTTCATATATTAAAACTCTACCCAAAGTTGTCTGTGGGCTGTAGAAGTCTGTTCTGTGGCTTTTTCTGCCTGCTGCTTTTTTCATCTTTTTATTCTTTATGACCATAGTCACGTAACATTTTTGATCGTCAGACTTCCAGAAAGTCTATAAACCTGGCAGAGGGATTTTGAGGAAAAAAAAAGTGACACGATCCCACTGTCAGTTTCTCCATGAGCTGTTTGCCTGAATAGAGTATACACTACGATGTTGGTTCAGTGTAACTGGGTTAGAAAAGTGTGGGTTCTTGTTTCTCCACAGCACTCTGACCTGCCTGACCTTGGGCTTTGTCTCGGTCTCTTTCTGCAGGTCAGACTCCTCTGGGTGAGGATGAACAGTATCCTCTGGCTCTGCATCATCCTCTTACAGAGACCAGATGATCTGATAAAAGCCCATTCTAGAATGACAACTCATCCTGACATCTAAAATCCGAATATTTTCCAATTTGCTCTGATAGGAACATAATATGTAGGCATAGAAGACAACGCTACCTTAAGGCAGCAAAGTGTACGTGTGTGTGTGTGTGTGTGTGTGTGTGTGTGTGTGTGTGTGTGTGTGTGTGTGCAGTCCAGAGATAGAAAAATGGTTTATAGTCCACAATCCTCTATCACTTCGTCTATAGCCTTTTGTTCAGGGTTGCTAGGATCCATGTGGTTCCGGGGAGAGTAGAAGCTTGATTTCAAATAGGCCTCTGTTTTCTGTCTCTTGTTACTGATCAGAACTTGGGGTCCTCACAGCCTAACATTCAATAGAATGCCCTACATACATATATTACAAGGTTTTATTATGGGAAGTAAAATGACTGCCCATGCCAGTAGGACACTGAATACTTTAAAATCACTGTATATTTAAAATGCCGTCATTGAAAAAAAAACCAGAGGATTGAAATTCCATCTTAAAATGGATGAAAATCTACACTAGTAGCCTAGGTAAATAAGGCTGTTTGTTCTTCATTTGTTTCCCAGTCTTACAGCTCTGCCAGGGGAATCTGCGTTATGAATCATACTTAACAATTCTTGTCAAACATTATAAGTTACCTCAGCAAATCTATTTTTGGTTACTTTGATTAATCATTTTAAAATAATATTTTTAGTCTGTGAAAATTTTATACATTTATATAATGCATTTTGATCATACTTTGATTAATCTTTTGTATTTGAGGCAGATTAGGACTTTTGGTTCTGTTATTTTTATGTTTTAATATTTGTGATGACTGAATTATATAAAACACTCAAAGTGGTAGATTTAGGAGCTGTTTATTAGAAAGGAATAACATTCAATTCATGTATTATACAATCCTATACTTCTTAGCCTGACTAGTTACACTAAGTAGGCCTTAATGCCTGTTACTGTTAGTCAGGAACTGAATCAGTTCTCTGTCCTAGCCAGTAATCAACCTTCGGTTCTGAGCTCTTGCAGTATATGATGAGAGCCTCAAAGAAAACACCAGAGGGACTAGAGAGATGGCTCAGCAGTTAAGAGCACTGACTGCTCTTCCAGAGGACAGGGGTTCAATTCCCAGCATCCACATGGCAGCTTATAACTTTTTGCAACTCCAATATTTGACACTGTCACACAGACATACTTGCAGGCAAAATATCAATTCACATACAAATAAAAATAATTAAATTGTTAAGAAACAGAACAAAGAAAACACTAGAAATAATTCTTCCCTCTGAAGGACCATATGGAAACCTTAATGGTAAGACATATGAGCATCAGAAACACCACAGTTAAAACTGTGGTTTTCCTGGGATTGTTTTCTATCATGTCAATAATTTGTTTGTGATGAATTTCCAAGTGTTTCTTGCTTGGAAAAAAAGTGTTCTGGGTGTATTGTGTGTGAATGTGTGATGCAAGTAAATGTAATTTTAAAACAGGTTAATTTATTTTATCCTCATGGGATCATCACAAGGGAATATGCAATGCATGCAGAGGGTGCTTTTGAGCTAAAAGATAAAGAAGCTGTGGTCCAAAGAATTTAAATGTTTTACCTGCATTATAAGCTAGTACTGTTAGATAGAAGACTTTAAGAAGACGTTAGTAAAAGAATGAAATAGTGATTTTTTTTAAAACTATAACTACTATACAGATATATTATTATTTGAACTAATTACCATTATTGACCACCTACCTAACCTCCATTTTGCTTCTATTTTGTGTTCTCATCATATAGAATATAAAGAATTCTATGCATTGGCTATCCTTTTTCTTTCTTTCTTTTGTTTTTTTTTTTTTTTCAGAGCTGAGAACCGAACCCAGGGCCTTGCGCTTACTAGGCAAGCGCTCTACCACTGAGCTAAAAACCAACCCCTGCATTGGCTCTCCTATGTCAGATTTATTTCTCACAGTTGCTGTGTAACTGAAGCTGGCTTTGGAATCATTATGTAGACCAGGCTGTCCTTGAACTAACTTGTGATCTTCCTGTTTCAGCCTTCCAAGTGCTGGGTTTACAGCCATGTACCAACATCCAAGGGGCTTCAAATGAGCTTTTCTGAACTTGAAGGAGTCATCCACTAGTCAAAATGTTCTTCGATTTGGTAGTTTTCTTTTTTTTTTTTCTTTTATTCGGAGCTGGGGACCGAACCCAGGGCCTTGCGCTTGCTAGGCAAGCACTCGACCACTGAGCTAAATCCCCAACCCCTTAGTTTTCTTTTTCAGGTCTAGAAGATGTTTTCATTGGTTGATACTCATAAGGCATTCCCCTCCCCTTTAGTTGTTCACTGGAACATTCAATAAACCTTCCTTGAGGTACAGCAAGTAAAAACATCTACTGCACTTCACATCAGCCTAGACAAAGGACAGTCATACACTTGTGCGTCTTGTCGCCTTGGTGATAATGCTTATCACTTCTTAGCCTGACTAGTTACACCGGTGATTGAGAGTCATGCTTTTAAGAGCTAGTTTATAGCATCCAAGGTATCTTATTTGCATGATAATAAATAGAAAGAACTCTATAATAATAGGATATCTGATCTAGAAAGCATCTTAAAGGAACGCCTGGTGATTCTAGTTCAACTTGAACAGTATTTTGTACTTGAAGAAACAGACTAAGCCAGGACTTGTTTGGTCATACTCCAAGGAAGATGGATAGTTTCTAGTATTTTAAGGAAAGTCTCATGAGAAGTTAATGCTAATATCGTGAAAGGTTAAAGCTAATATCCCAAGGAATAGTTTTTGTATTATTTTTAAAGATAAAAATGCAGCTCTTTTCTCCATCTACAGCCCAAAAGGTCAGGCTTAGTTTCACATTTGTGGCTTTTATGGGAAGAAGGGTAGACTGTAGCTCCCCAGGGAGAGAGTAAGAGTCCAGAGCCATACTCAGAAGATCTAGACGATGAAAACTAGATAGGCTATTAGCTGTTGGGATAAGTAGGCATTTAGTTATGTTCAAATGGCATTTGAAATAATAGAATTCTGTCAAGTGCAGATCACAGCTACTTGATCATAACTCTTGATCAGAGTTAGCTAATGCTAGATTTGGAGGGCAATACTTGACTCAGTTTTTCATCTTGTAAAGGCAAAACGTGATGTGTTTTGAAATCTTAATCCTCTTCCTTTTAGGTAGGAATGATGGTGCATGACTGTAATTTCAGCACTGAAAGGCTGAGGCAAGAGGAGCCTAGCCCAGGTTATTCAGTGAGCCCCTGTCTCAAAAGAAAGAGAAAGAGAGTTGGGAGGGAGAGGCAAACCCTTTTTGTGTTTCTATAGAGGCACACACAGCATTTTAATGCATCACCAATAAGTGGTAACTCCATCCTTACTCTCTCTTCCTACTTTTTAACAAAGCTCAGACTGAAGAGGATAGACTGTGAAGATAAACCATGCAGGAAGAATGTTCTAGTAGAAAGAGCAAAACCATACACGTTTGTTTATACACCAGTAACTAAATTATTTGGAATGGAACTCTTAGGTTGCAGGCACAAGGATATTTATTTCTTAAGATGTCAGTTGTTTCTACCACTTTGTACATTTCGTTAATGCATTTGTGACAAACCATTGTGTTTTCTGGAGAAAGCGTCGTGATTATCTGCCATTGGGTCATACACATCAGATTCACATTCTTTTGCTGTCTTTATAACCCTCTAAATCTAAGCTCTTCAATTTTCAAGACTTTCTGAAGTTACACTTTCTCATTGTTTTGTTTTTGTTGTGTCCTTTCCTCTGCTAAAGTATTTTGTGATAAAGGTAGGAATTAAGTGTTTTAGCAGCAATTTAAATATTTTAAGTGAATAAGAAGTGAGGCTTAAGAATTTTCTGACACGTGTTGACACATTGTAGATGTCTCAGAGCATCCCAAGACCTACATAGGGAATCAGTGACCTAGAAAAAAGGAAATAAGCTATTCAAGCTGGGAGTGATGATACTTGTTAATTCCAGCACTAACCAGGTGGAGGAGGAGAATCAGGAGTTCAAGGTCATCCTTAGTTACCTAGCCAGTTCAGGGCCTGCTGAGATACAAGACACCCTATCTGGAAAAAAATAAAAGTAAGTAATCCAGTAGCTTATAGTCACTGCATAATCACACAGTTTGCAACATACTGATACTATACAGTATTAAGCTATATTAAGTCTAGAGTTTGATTTGACTTTGAATCTCTTTTTAAAGATTGAGATGTGGTTTACATAGCATAATAGTCACCATACATACCATAATAGTATACAGCCCAATTGTTTTTAATATAGTAAAAAACTTGTGCAGCCTTCACCACTATCTAACTCCAGAACATTGTCAAAATTCCAGAAAGAAAGTCCGTCCATATTCGTACTCACACCCACTTCTTCCTTCTTTTAGACCTTGACTGCGATTATGCTTCTATTCCTATGATGTTCCCTATTGTAGGCATTTCATATAAAGGGACTCACACAATATACTACATTTCTGTACTGGCTTCTTTCATTTGGAAATCTATTTTAAAGGATTGTTCATATTGCAGGTGCTATCAGTATTTCCATTCATTTGTATAGCCAAATAATACTCTATCCTAAGGACAAACCGTGTTTTGATTTTTCATGTATCAGATGATGGGCTTTGGTTGTTTTGCTCTTGGCTTCCATGAATATTGCTGCCATGAACGTTGGTGTGCATGAGCTTTTGAATAAACACATTTTTGATTTTATTCAGTTCAGACCTAGGAGTGGAATTGCTTGATCAGATGGCAACTTCACATTTAACTCTGGAGGAAATGCCAAACTATTTCCCAAAGCAGCTGCACCATTCTGCATTCATACTAGTAATATACGAGGGATTCAATTTCCCTACATCCTGGTAGACACCTGCTACTTTCCTCTGTTTGGATGCTCTGTATTATTATAGTTGTTCTATTGTGTTTATTTGATTTGCATTTCCCTAATGGCTAATGATGTTGGATATCTTTTCGTGTGCTTACTGGCTATTTGTTTATCTTCTCCGGAGGATCCTTTGCCTTTTCATTCTGCCAATGGTGTTATTTCTAGCCCTAAAGGTTTAAATTTGGACGAAGGAAGTAGCATTTATCTTTATTGGTTAATTGTGATTTTTCTGTGATCTAAAAAAAAATCCTGCTGTCTAATCTAAATCATGTCAGATTTATATGCATCTTTTCTTCTAAGACTTTTGCTGCTTTGATGCTTAGATGATTGGTCCATCTTCATCTTTAGACTGAGGGGTTAGTTTTGTAGCCCAAGATCTCACTCTGTAGTCCGTAGTGGCCTTGAGCTTTCTTGCAATGACGTTCCTCCTGGCCCCACCCGTCAAGTGCTAAGATTGCAAGCACACACTACCATGCCTGGTTTTAATGGTTTTTCTGTGTTGTGAGATAGGTTTCTAACTTCATTTCTTGTGCATGTCAGGATGAAGTTTTCCCAGAACTATTTGTTGAAATTATTCATTCTTTGCCGAATTCTCCTGGAACCTTTGTCAAAAATGAGTTGGCTGTAAATGCACAGGCTTGTTTCTAGAGGGCTTTTCTTCGACATTGGAATATTTTCTATGCTATTTGTAAGCAAATATGACCTTGAACAAATTACATTATTTGTAACGATGGTACCCAGTTTTTAAAGGAAAGTCTAAAGACAATAGTTGGTCTCGTAATGATGCTTGGGTAGCAATGGACGTAGG
Source organism: Rattus rattus (assembly GCF_011064425.1). Lineage (NCBI taxonomy): Eukaryota > Metazoa > Chordata > Mammalia > Rodentia > Muridae > Rattus > Rattus rattus. The sequence continues at coordinate 93,092,279 of NC_046172.1, forward strand.
GAAGTGGAGGATAGCTGCAGACATGGCAAAACAGCGCTAATGACAACCAGGAGTCCTAAAACACGAGAAATGACTGAACAAATGTTTGAGGAACTCGCAAAAATTATTCAATTCCTCAAATTGGCGAATGATGTTACTGCGTCATAATAAAATAAAATGGAGTGCCCGGCATGGTAGCACATGCCAGCCATCCCATCATTTGTCCGGTGGAAACAGGATGCTCAAGTGTTAGGGGTCAGCCTCAGTCTGACATTGTTGATTGTAACTAACTTATCTTAACTCACTGCAGTTCTATAAAAACATCATAAGTTGTGACTCATTTAAATACCTTTCTGTATTTTGTCTATCCTTTCTTTCTTTCTTTTTTCCTTTTCTTTTTTTCGGAGCTGGGGACCGTTGTCTATCCTTTCTAATATTTTCTTTTGTTTGTGTTTTGGGTTAAACTCTACTGTTATGGACACCTCCAAGAGTCCTTTGAAAGCTATGAACACTGCTCTTCTGGTGACAAATGCATATGGCATTCTACGCTTGCAGACATTTTCTAGGAGGCCCAGAAACCTCCTAGTTAAAAATTCCCAATTTGACTTTATACAAGGTTCTTTGGGACCCAGAATGTGTTTCCCAATTTAATTTCATAAGCGAGGTTTGAGCGCCATATTGATTTGGGAACACATTTTAGGGATTCATATGAAATTGAAGAGGTACTTCTCCATATGGAAGAGGTTTTTTAAAGATTTATTTTATGTATGTGAGTACACTGTAGCTGTCTTCAGACACACCAGAAGAGGGCATCGGATCTCATTACAGATGGTTGTGAGCCACCATGTGGTTGCTGGATTTGAACTCAGGACCTGTGGAAGAGCACTCGGTGCTCTTAACTGCTGAGCCATCTCTCCAGCCCCAATATGGAAGAGTTTATACAGCACCCTCTTAGGACAGGGAAGCTGTGGCACCTTATCTGATTCTATCTACACATGAACACGTAAATGTGACTGTGTGCGATGCTTCTGACCGACCTAGGTAGTTTTCATCACAGACATTGTGGAATGCTTGAAGCTCCGAAAGAGATTGTAATAGAAGTACAGTGTCAGATGTAGATAGACCGAGAGGAAGGAGTCGGAAAGAGGCAGAGGGTTCCGAGGGACAGAGAGACAGAAATAGAAGCGGAAACCGGCCCTTTAGAAATGCTCTTGTGAATAGTCAAGATAACTTCGGTGAAGGAGGTGGGATGATGAGAATAAAGGTGTAGGAGACAAAGCACAGGCATTGGTATGACGGTGACTTCAGCTCTGTGTTTGTGTTTCTGGTTGACTTGCTAATGCTCTGTGCCTCATTTCCCTAAGTATATGATGGGTCTAGTAATAATACCATATTCACAGTCCTGAAAGAATTTAATGTACATAAAGCGCTCAGTACTCAGAACACATCTAAATAATCAATGAATACTAATGCACCTTCTTACTTTTGGTCTGAGCAACACATTATTGGACATTATCGAATACCAACTTTGTGCCAGGCATAATCATGCTATGAATAAAAATACAAAATTGTTGTTCTCCAGGAGAGGAGACAATTAGTAGGAAATACATATATGTGTGCTAATGTGAATGTTCTAGAAGTGCCCAGTATTTGAAGTAATAAACACTTTCTAGGATTGGATGATAACATTCACCATTTAAGGAAATGTTGCATTTTTTGGCAAGGATGGTTCAGCGAGTGTAAGTTCATTTATGGCCATGTTTAATTTGACTATCAGATGAAATTATCTAAGGAAATAGTCCTTCCCTGTGTGGAAATTGTAATCTTTCTTCTCTAAAGGCATATCCAATTATTAGGTTCCTCTGCAAACATATGGATGAATATGTTTAAGTACCTGAAAATTATAAAATAAAAAAATAACGTTTCATTTTTAAAAAACATATAAGCAAACCTTTTTGAACAGGGTAAAACTTTTATAAAGAAACCCTTCCATTTATAGCCCAATTTTTAAGGCTCAGGAAATACCTGGTTAGTTTCAGTACATTGAGTGGGTTTGATTTAGAAACATCTTCCATGAATACATTTATTTCACTTAAGTGCTAGATATAATTGCACTCACTATTTGTGATTCCCATGAGAAGGTTATGCACATATTACTACTCACTGACAATATTTGAACAAATACCACTGGAAGAATCAAATTTTCAAGTCCTGATGAAGATTTCTAATGCTAGTGAGAGGAACAAGACTCCTCAAAACCAAGAGATGCCCTTTTCTCTTTTATTAATAGCACGGACAGTTTCAGCCAGGGAGACATGCTTTCTATTGAGAGCTAACTCAGAATGTCAAAGACTCAGAGCAACATCTGTATGTCCAACTCCGAAACGACCATGCAAAAATGGACAAAGCAAAAAACTCCTTAGCTCTGTCACTTGGGACCTTTTTTTTTTTTTTACTCCCCTGTCTGCATGAAAACAAAGGTTACCAGAGTGAACATTTTCTGGCTGTTCAACTTACAATTTCCAGGTAGATCTTGATTTTTATCTAGTCATGTTTTAGAAAGCATGGGGAAAAAAAACCCACATGGGAGACAAGTTTTGCAACAGGCAAGTGCTAGTTGAACAAATCTGTAACGAGAAACCCAGATAGAAGCAGAGGTGCAGTTACTGATTAAGTCCATAGTTGAAATTCTTCCCTATTCAACCTGACCAAATGAAAGAGTTTCCGAAGGTTAGCGATTGAGAAAGTGAAAGGGAAAACCATCATCTTTTATCTCTAATGACTCAGCTTAATGGAGATAGGATGAAACCGATTTCCATGTGTGCTAATATAAAGTAATTCAAGCTCACACTCTAAGTAAAATGGATCATTCTGCACTGAAACTGCATTTTCCCAAAGCTGTCTGTCTTTTATTTTTTTTTTCCATGCAGGCACTTGGAATGGAATCATTTCAGAAAGGAGAGAGCTAGTTTGAAATATAGCCCTGTTTTCCTTCCACTGGATGTAAAATAGGAGCAGCCCTTATATCTTGCCTTGACATGAAATAGAGAACAATATTGGAGAATAGGGATTGAGAAATTTGTGGGGCCTCCAACTCATCGCAGTCTCAGAGAAGAGATGCCAGGGGAGAATTTAGGAGGAAATGATCCATGCCGAGCGTGGGAGCTGGAATGGTAATGTTAATCAGGAAACGAAGACATAGAGGTAGCCACTTGCTTCTGCTTATTAGTGAAGGAAAAGAAAAAAAAAAACAAACCTCAGGCAAGTGTCTAAAACAAGGCTTGAAAGAGAGTGGGGTGCAGAAAGACTTCCTGATTAATTTCCCAATAATTCCTATTGCTTAAGCATCCCTGGGGAGTCTATCAGGCTGAAAGTCTCCATTGGTTACAATATAATTATTCTGCAATCACTTTTCCTTTGGAAATACTTAATGACTCTTACTTTGTGTTACTTGCAGGTGAGAGCCCAGCCTCTGCGGTTCTTAATGCCTCAGCAGGATTATTTTCACTAAAGATGGAAACACTGGAGTCTGAATTGACCTGTCCAATCTGCCTCGAGTTGTTTGAAGACCCCCTTCTGCTCCCTTGTGCTCACAGCCTATGTTTTAGCTGTGCTCACCGCATCCTGGTCTCAAGCTGCAGCTCCGGTGAATCCATTGAACCCATTACTGCTTTTCAGTGTCCTACATGCAGGTATGTTATCTCGCTGAATCACCGGGGCCTGGATGGCCTCAAGAGGAATGTGACCCTGCAGAACATTATTGATCGCTTCCAGAAGGCTTCAGTCAGTGGGCCCAATTCTCCCAGTGAGAGCCGTCGGGAGAGGACTTACAGGCCTAGTTCCGCCATGTCGAGTGAGCGAATTGCATGTCAATTCTGTGAGCAGGACCCTCCGAGAGATGCTGTAAAGACATGCATCACCGTGAGGTCTCCTACTGTGACCGGTGCCTTGGGCCACACACCCCAACAAGAAACCTTTCACGAGCCATCGCCTGGTGGAACCAGTTTCAGACACACATCTTCGAGGGATTACCTGTCTGGACCACGAGAATGAGAAGGTGAACATGTACTGTGTATCTGATGACCAATTGATCTGTGCCTTATGCAAACTGGTGGGTCGTCACCGAGACCATCAGGTCGCTTCTCTGAATGATCGATTTGAGAAACTAAAGGTAAGCAGTATTCCCTCCCTCACAATTCTCAGTTAGTACGTAGTTGTACAGTTAGCAAGGTCCCCAATAAACTGGCTCACTTTTTCTATAGGTCAAGTAAGTCAAGTTATTTTCTTCGGGAATAGCCTACTCGCTGCAAGCTTCTCGGGGACTTATGTATTACATAAGCCAGCTTGTGTTTATGTATTTATGTGCAGTTCTGGGGAAGGAAGCCCATGGTGTACTTCACCAGGGTAACAGCAGTCTTTCTCCTTTGTGACCCATTGTGCATTATCTATCTTTGCTACGATCTTTCCACCTCGTCTATTCAGTACATGAGTACCTGTGTAGGTGTACTGCAATTAGCATGTGTGTTAATTTGCATACATTTGGGTGGGTCTCTGTGGAGGTGTGGGTGGAGGTGTCTGAGTATATCTATGCAGACGAGAGATCTGTGGAGGACATTAGTATATGCGTGTGCTGGCAAGGTCTGGGGATGTGGCTCAGGGATAGAGTGCTTGCACAGCAAGTGCCAAGTCCCTGGATTATAGCTCTGGTTTTGCGAGAGACAACAACAACCACAATACCTCATCAGGGCAGCAAGGAAAGCAATGCTTGGCATTGGCCACTGTGAGTTGCCAGTGAGTACTTCACTTGGAGCTAGCTCTTCTACCACAGATCACCAACCCAGGAGGGGTACTCCAACACGGAGTAGCGTAAAATGACAGCCATGGCTATGGAACCTACTATTTGAGTTTGTGCCTGGCTTTGTTAGCGTAGGCTCAGGCTAACACACTTGTTTACAGGCCCCATCTTCCAAGTTTCTAGTCTCTTTGTGCTCAGTGGGACGTTGTGTGAAGTTACGTTACATAACATTTGTTTGCAAGTCCAAGTGCCTGTTACCTCACTTTGATGGTCACGAAAGTCAGACGTAGCCAAGTGTTGGATTCCTGTTGCTTTCCTGATCTGTGGTATAATTTTTCTCAAGGAGGAAGCTACTTGACACAGATTCCAGACTAAATAAAATGCTTAGTGCTGGCTTTGGCAGCGCATACACTAAAATTGGAATGATAGAAGATTAATTAGCATGGCCCCAGTGCAGACATGACATGCAAATTTGTGAAGCATTCTATATTTTTGCATCATCAGAATATATTGTATGGAAAAAAGTATTTTCAATGAAAAAAAAGGTTTAAATTTGGTAATATCTCAGGACTTCTGGAGGATTAAAACCTGTATTGTACATTAGATGCTGTTATAGAAAAATTAAATGTGTAATTGCCCACATTGTTGTATAATTTAAAACAATTGTTACTTCTACCAGAACTATTATAT